>NW_026636900.1:0-261 GCF_028554395.1 Pezoporus wallicus | reverse complement strand
TGGCCTGTTTTGTGTCTGTTTTGGGGCTCTGAGCCTGTATCCCACAGGAGAAGCAGTTCCAGGTGGTTTTGGGTTGTTTTTTTCCTGTTTTGGGACTCTGACCTGTGTCCCACAGGAGAAACAGGACAAGGTGGTTTTGGGGTGTTTTGGGTTGGTTTTGTCCTGTTTTGGGGCTCTGACCCTGTATCCCATATGAGAAGCAGGACAAGGGTTTTTTGGGGTGGTTTTGGGTTGTTTTGGGGCTGTTTTGGATGTTTTGGG
>NW_026636898.1:0-2544 GCF_028554395.1 Pezoporus wallicus | reverse complement strand
TGTGTCCATGGGACAGTGTGTGTCCATAGGGACAGTGTGTGTCCATAGGACAGTGTGTGTCCATGGGACAGTGTGTGTCCATAGGGAAAGTGTGTGTCCAAAGAACAGTGTGTGTCCATGGGACAGTGTGTGTCCATAGGGACAGTGTGTGTCCATGGGACAGTGTGTGTCCATAGGACAGTGTGTGTCCATAGGGACAGTGTGTGTCCATAGGGACAGTGTGTGTCCATAGGGACAGTGTGTGTCCATAGGACAGTGTGTGTCCATGGGGACAGTGTGTGTCCATAGGACAGTGTGTGTCCATGGGGACAGTGTGTGTCCATAGGGACAGTGTGTGTCCATGGGGACCGTGTGTGTCCATGGGGACAGTGTGTGTCCATAGGGACAGTGTGTGTCCATGGGGACAGTGTGTGTCCATGGGGACAGTGTGTGTCCATAGGGACAGTGTGTGTCCATGGGGACAGTGTGTGTCCATAGGGACAGTGTGTGTCCATGTGTGTCCATGGGGACAGTGTGTGTCCATAGGGACAGTGTGTGTCCATAGGGACAGTGTGTGTCCATGGGACAGTGTGTGTCCATAGGGACAGTGTGTGTCCATGGGACAGTGTGTGTCCATAGGGACAGTGTGTGTCCATAGGGACAGTGTGTGTCCATGGGACAGTGTGTGTCCATAGGGACAGTGTGTGTCCATGGGGACAGTGTGTGTCCATAGGACAGTGTGTGTCCATAGGGACAGTGTGTGTCCATGGGACAGTGTGTGTCCATAGGGACAGTGTGTGTCCATGGGACAGTGTGTGTCCATGGGACAGTGTGTGTCCATAGGGACAGTGTGTGTCCATGGGGACAGTGTGTGTCCATAGGACAGTGTGTGTCCATGGGGACAGTGTGTGTCCATAGGGACAGTGTGTGTCCATGGGGACAGTGTGTGTCCATAGGGACAGTGTGTGTCCATAGGACAGTGTGTGTCCATGGGGACAGTGTGTGTCCATAAAACAGTGTGTGTCCATAGGGACAGTGTGTGTCCATGGGGACAGTGTGTGTCCATAGGACAGTGTGTGTCCATAGGGACAGTGTGTGTCCATGGGGACAGTGTGTGTCCATAGGGACAGTGTGTGTCCATAGGACAGTGTGTGTCCATGGGGACAGTGTGTGTCCATAGGGACAGTGTGTGTCCATGGGGACAGTGTGTGTCCATGGGGACAGTGTGTGTCCATGGGACAGTGTGTGTCCATAGGGACAGTGTGTGTCCATAGGGACAGTGTGTGTCCATGGGGACAGTGTGTGTCCATAGGGACAGTGTGTGTCCATGGGGACAGTGTGTGTCCATGGGGACAGTGTGTGTCCATAGGGACAGTGTGTGTCCATGGGGACAGTGTGTGTCCATGTGTGTGTCCATAGGGACAGTGTGTGTCCATGGGGACAGTGTGTGTCCATGGGGACAGTGTGTGTCCATAGGGACAGTGTGTGTCCATGGGGACAGTGTGTGTCCATGGGGACAGTGTGTGTCCATGGGGACAGTGTGTGTCCATAGGGACAGTGTGTGTCCATAGGGACAGTGTGTGTCCATAGGGACAGTGTGTGTCCATGGGGACAGTGTGTGTCCATAGGGACAGTGTGTGTCCATGGGGACAGTGTGTGTCCATAGGGACAGTGTGTGTCCATAGGGACAGTGTGTGTCCATAGGACAGTGTGTGTCCATAGGGACAGTGTGTGTCCATAGGGACAGTGTGTGTCCATAGGACAGTGTGTGTCCATAGGGACAGTGTGTGTCCATAGGGACAGTGTGTGTCCATAGGGACAGTGTGTGTCCATGGGGACAGTGTGTGTCCATAGGGACAGTGTGTGTCCATAGGACAGTGTGTGTCCATAGGGACAGTGTGTGTCCATAGGACAGTGTGTGTCCATGGGGACAGTGTGTGTCCATAGGGACAGTGTGTGTCCATAGGACAGTGTGTGTCCATAGGGACAGTGTGTGTCCATAGGGACAGTGTGTGTCCATGGGGACAGTGTGTGTCCATAGGACAGTGTGTGTCCATAGGGACAGTGTGTGTCCATGGGGACAGTGTGTGTCCATGGGGACAGTGTGTGTCCATAGGGACAGTGTGTGTCCATAGGGACAGTGTGTGTCCATGGGGACAGTGTGTGTCCATAGGGACAGTGTGTGTCCATGGGGACAGTGTGTGTCCATGGGGACAGTGTGTGTCCATGGGGACAGTGTGTGTCCATGGGGACAGTGTGTGTCCATGGGGACAGTGTGTGTCCATGGGGTGTGTCCACAGTGTGTGTGTCCATAGGGACAGTGTGTGTCCATGGGTGACAGTGTGTGTCCATAGTGTGTGTCCATGGGGACAGTGTGTGTCCATAGGACAGTGTGTGTCCATAGGACAGTGTGTGTCCATGGGGACAGTGTGTGTCCATAGGGACAGTGTGTGTCCATAGGACAGTGTGTGTCCATAGGGACAGTGTGTGTCCATAGGACAGTGTGTGTCCATAGGACAATGTGTGTCCATAGGGACAGTGTGTGTCCATAGGACAGTGTGTGTC
>NW_026636897.1:0-255 GCF_028554395.1 Pezoporus wallicus | reverse complement strand
TCATTATATGCCCATTCATTGTACCAACACGTCTCAGCTATTAACAAAAGACGTCCTATTGTTCAAGAGAGGAGATACAGAAGGTATACGCCACGGGGTACCCTATGGTTTTACCTGCTGGATCACGGAGAAGACATGACAAAGTGGGATGGAAAACCTACTTCAGCTTTGGAGGAACGGGTGAGTGAACTGAAGAGGGAGCAAGGGCCAAGACTGATCGTCCCATGAGAGCTACGGCTTCAGTTTCTGGTGAGC
>NW_026636896.1:0-257 GCF_028554395.1 Pezoporus wallicus | reverse complement strand
CCATCTTTCCCATGATAAGTAACGGCCAGTGCTGCTGGCCCCCCCACCTGCGGGGCTCTGGTCCAGAGCAGCCCCGAGGCAGGACCAGAGTGATGGGGTCAGGCCCCTTCTCTGCTGGCAGCAAGAAACCGTGCTGGGTGGCAGCACCCAGGGTGGCATGGGGTGAACCAAACTCTTCCTACTGGAAGAGTTCCACCCCCAAGGCTGGATGGACGTCTCTGCATCTCTGCAGCCTTTCCTTCCTGGCTTTATTTTGC
>NW_026636894.1:0-2540 GCF_028554395.1 Pezoporus wallicus | reverse complement strand
GGGTGGGGGTAGTGGCCTGGGGGGCACCTATGGGTGCTGGGGGCAGGGGGTGGGGGGTGCCGACCTGGGAGGCACCTATGGGTGCTGGGGGGGGGTGGGTACTGGCCTGGGGGCATCTATGGGTGCTGGGGGCAGGGGGTGGGGGGTGCCGACCTGGGGGGCACCTATGGGTGCTGGGGGGGGGGGGGGGGCTGGACCCCACACACCCCCGACCCCCCCCCCCCCCCCCCCCAGGTTCCGGGGCCCCCCCAGGGCCTGAGGAGGAAGAGGCTGAAACGGAGAATCCGGTTTACTTCCGGTGTGGGAATAGGGGGGACAACGGGGTGTGGGGTGTGGGATGTGGGATGTGGGGGCTATGGGGTGTGGGGTGTGGGACATGGGGTATGGGATATGGGGTGTGGGGTGTGGGACATGGGGTATGGGATATGGGGTGTGGGGTGTGGGGTGTGGGGTGTGGGACATGGGGTATGGGATATGGGGTATGGAACATGGGGTATGGAACATGGGGGCTATGGGGTGTGGGGTGTGGGGTGTGGAATATGGGGTATGGGATATGGGGTATGGAACATGGGGGCTATGGGGTGTGGGATGTGGGGTGTGGGACATGGGGTATGGGACATGGGGGCTATGGGGTGTGGGATGTGGGATGTGGGATATGGGTGTGGGATATGGGATGTGGGGTGTGGGATATGGGGTACGGGATATGGGGTATGGGACATGGGGGCTATGGGGTGTGGGATGTGGGGTATGGGACATGGGGCTATGGGATGTGGGATGTGGGATGTGGGATGTGGGATATGGGTGTGGGATATGGGATGTGGGGTGTGGGATATGGGGTACGGGATATGGGGTATGGGACATGGGGGCTATGAGGTGTGGGGTGTGGGATGTGGGATATGGGACATGGGGCTATGGGATGTGGGGTGTGGGATGTGGGGTATGGGATATGGGGCTATGGGGTGTGGGATGTGGGGTGTGGAATAAGGGATGTGGGGTGTGGGATATAGGGTGTGGGATATGGAGTATGGGATATGAGGTGTGGGGTATGGGGTGTGGGCTGTGGGATGTGGAGTACAGGATGTGGGGTATGGGATATGGGGTATGGGACATGGGGGCTATGGGGTGTGGGGTGTGGGGTGTGGAATATGGGCTATGGGACATGGGGTATGGGCATGGGGGCTATGGGGTGTGGGATAAGGGATGTGGGGTGTGGGATATAGGGTGTGCGATATGGAGTATGGGATATGAGGTGTGGGGTATGGGATGTGGGGTATGGGGTGTGGGATATGGGATATGGGCTGTGGGATGTGGAGTACAGGATGTGGGGTTTGGGATATAGGATATGGGGTATGGGATGTGGGGTTTGGGATATGGGATATGCAGTATGGAGTATGGGATATAGAGTGTAGGATATGGGATATGGGGTATGGGGTGTGGATATGGAGTACAGGATGTGGGGTATGGGATATAGAGTATGGGGTGTGGGATATGGGATGTGGGATATGGGTTATGGGGTGGGGGGTATGGGATGTGGGGTATGGGACATGGGGTATGGGACATGGGGTGTGGGATATGGGGTGTGGGATATGGGGTGTGGGATATGGGGTAGGGGTGTGGGATATGGGATATTGGATTTGGGATATGGAGTGTGGCATATGGGATGTGGGGTGTGGGGTGTGGGATATAGATTATGGGATGTGGGCTATGGAGTATGAAATATAGGATATGAGGTATGGGATATAGGGTATGGAGTATGGGGTATAGCATATGGGGTATGGAGTATGGGATAGGGTATGGAGTATGGGGTATGGGATGTACGGTATGGGGTATGAGATATGGGTATGGAGTATAGAATATGGGGTATTGGATGTAGAGTATGGGGTATGAGATATGGGGTACAAGTATGTGATATGGAGTATGGGGTATGGGGTATCGGGCATGAGATATGGTATATGGGGTATGGAGTATGGGGTATGAATTATGGGATATGGGGTAGAGGATATAGGGTATGGGATATGGGGTATGGGATATGGGGTATCTGGTATGGGATATGGTATATGGGGTATGGGATATAGCATGTGGGGTATGGAGTATAGGATATGGGGTAGAGGATATAGGGTATGGGATATGGGGTATCTGGTATGGGATATGGTATATGGGGTATGGGATATAGCATGTGGGGTATGGAGTATAGGATATGGGGTAGAGGATATAGGGTATGGGATATGGGGTATCTGGTATGGGGTATAGTATATGGGGTATGGGGTATAGCATATGGGGTATGGAGTATGGGATATGGAGTAGAGGATATAGGGTATGGGATATAGGATATAGGATATAGGGTATGGGATACAGAGGATGGGATATAGGGTATGGGATATGGGGTATGGGATTTTTTGCTGTGGGATATAGAACATGAGCCCTAGGAGGCCTCAGGGCTTTCTCAGAACATGGAACAAGGACAGATATAGGACCTCACAGAGTTCTCATCATATAGAATATGACTGGAATATAGAGTGTGCTGGACCTAGAACCATAAG
>NW_026636893.1:0-2580 GCF_028554395.1 Pezoporus wallicus | reverse complement strand
ATATAGCCCCATAGACCCTATATAGGACATGTATTGGCCTTATATAGCCCCTATAGACCCTATATAGGACATGTATTGGCCTTATATAGCCCCTATAGACCCTATATAGGACATGTATCGGCCTTATATAGCCCCATAGACCCTATATAGGACATGTATCGGCCTTATATAGCCCCTATAGACCCTATATAGCACATGTATTGGCCTTATATAGCCCCTATAGACCCTATATAGCACATGTATCGGCCTTATATAGCCCTTACAGACCCTATATAGGACATGTATCAGCCTTATATAGCCCCTATAGACCCTATATAGGACCTGTATTGGCCTTATATAGCCCCATAGACCCTATATAGGACATGTATTGGCGTATTGGCCTTATATAGCCCCTATAGATCCTATATAGCACATGTATTGGCCTTATATAGCCCCTATAGACCCTATATAGTACATATATCGGCCTTATATAGCCCCTATAGACCCTATATAGCACATATATCGGCTTATAGAGCCTGTATAGAACCTATATAGCACATATATCGGCTTATATAGCCTGCATAGACCCTATATAGCACATATATCGGCCTTATATAGCTCCTATAGACCCTATATAGCACATTTATCGGCCTTATATAGACCCTATGTATCACGTATATCGTCGTTATATAGCCTGTGATTGGCTCTATAGACCCTATCATTGTTAGATGCCTTATATAGCACTCTATATCCCATATATCATCATTAGATCTTCTATATCTCATCCTATATCCTATATATCATTATTGGATCCCCTATATGTCACCCTATACCCCACCTCCCATCACTATATCCCCTATATCCCCCCCTATACCCCCCCTCCCATCACTATATCCCCTATATCCCCCCCTATACCCCCCCTCCCATCACTATATCCCCTATACCCCACCCCATACCCCACCTCCCATCACTATATCCCCTATACCCCCCCTCCCATCACTATATCCCCTATACCCCACCTCCCATCACTATATCCCCTATACCCCACCTACCATCACTATATCCCCTATACCCCCCCTCCCATCACTATATCCCCTATATCCCACCCCTATACCCCCCCTCCCATCACTATATCCCCTATACCCCACCCCATCCCCACCTCCCATCACTATATCCCCTATATCCGCCCCTATACCCCACCTCCCATCACTATATCCCCCCCTATATCCCACCTCCCATCACTATATCCCCTATACGCCCCCTCCCATCACTATATCCCCTATACCCCCCCTCCCATCACTATATCCCCTATACCCCCCCTCCCATCACTATATCCCCTATACCCCCCCTCCCATCACTATATCCCCTATACCCCCCCTCCCATCACTATATCCCCTATACCCCACCTCCCATCACTATATCCCCTATACCCCCCCTCCCATCACTATATCCCCTATACCCCACCCCATACCCCACCTCCCATCACTATATCCCCTATATCCCCCCCTATAGCCCCCCTCCCATCACTATATCCCCTATATCCCCCCTATATCCCCCTCCCATCACTATATCCCCTATATCCCACCCCATACCCCACCTGTGTTCCCGCTCCGTCCCCACAGGTGACCCGCACCGGGGACCCCGCCGGCCCCCTCACCGTGGCCATCGCCGCCTCCTGCCCTCAGCTCCCTGCCCCCGACCTCCTGCTCCTGGCCCGGCCGCTGCCTCCCTCCCCGCAGCACCCCGAGGAGCTGCAGCTCTTGGGGTGCGTCCCTGTGCATGCATCCCTATGGATCCCGATGGATCCCAATGCATCCCTATGCATCCCGGTGGATCCCGGTGCATCCCAATGCATCCCGATGCATCCCGGTGGATCCCGGTGCATCCCAATGCATCCCGATGCATCCCGGTGGATCCCGGTGCATCCCAATGCATCCCGATGCATCCCGATGGATCCCGGTGCATCCCAATGCATCCCGATGCATCCCAATGCATCCCGGTGCATCCCGATGCATCCCGATGGATCCCAATGCATCCCGATGGATGCCAATGCATCCTGGTGGATCCCGGTGCATCCCAGTGCATCCCGATGGATCCCGGTGGATCCCGGTGCATCCCGATGGATCCCGATGGATCCCGGTGCATCCCGATGGATCCCAATGCATCCCGGTGGATCCCGGTGCATCCCGGTGCATCCCGATGGATCCCAATGCATCCCGGTGCATCCCGGTGCATCCCGGTGCATCCCAATGCATCCCGATGGATCCCGGTGCATCCCGGTGGATCCCGGTGCATCCCAATGCATCCCGATGGATCCCGGTGCATCCCGGTGCATCCCGGTGCATCCCGGTGGATCCCAATGCATCCCGGTGGATCCCGGTGCATTCCGATGGATCCCAATGCATCCCGGTGGATCCCGGTGCATCCCGATGGATCCCAATGCATCCCGGTGCATCCCAATGCATCCTGATGGATGCCGGTGGATCCCAATGGATCCCGGTGCATCCCGATGGATCCCGGTGGATCCCGATGCATCCCGATGGATCCCGGTGGGTCCCGGTGCATCCCGATGGATCCCAATGCATCCCAATGCATCCCGGT
>NW_026636892.1:0-2590 GCF_028554395.1 Pezoporus wallicus | reverse complement strand
CCCCCACATCCCCATCACACCCCATCCCCATTCCCCCCCACCATCCCCATCCCCCCCCACCCCCCCATCCCCATTCCCCCCACACCCCCATTCCCCCCATCCCCATCACCCCCCCACATCCCCATCACCCACCATAACCCCACTACCCCATATCCCCATCCCCCCCATCCCCATTACCCCATATTCCCATCCCCCCCATATTGTCCCATCAACCCCCCACATCCACATCAACCCCATAGCCCCATCACCCCCCACATCCCCATCCCCCCCATATCTCCATCAAACCCTATCCCCATCCCCCCATGTCCCCATTCCCCATCCCCTCATCCCACACCCCCATATCCTCATCACCCCCACATCCCCATCAACCCCCACATCCCCATCACCCCCACATCCCCCTATCCCCATTCCCCCCCACATCCCCATTCCCCCCCATCCCCATCTCCCCCACATCCCCATCCCCCCCCATCCCCATCCCCCCCATCATCCCCCCCATCCCCCCCCCCCATCATCCCCCCACACCCCCATCCCCCCCATCCCCATTCTCCCCCATCCCCCCCATTCCCCCCCCCACACCCCCATCCCCCCCACCATCCCCATCCCCCCCACCATCCCCATCACCCCCACATCCCCATCCCCATCCCCCCCCCCCATCCCCCCCCCGTTACCGTGGCTGTGGGGCAGGTACGTGAAGGTGAAGGCCTGGCTGCAGGCGCTGTCGGTCAGGCGCTGCAGCACCACCTCCACCTCCACGGGCCGCTGCAGCTCCAGCTCCCGGTACGGGGGGGTCCGGAGCACGATGGCGACCTGGCGGTGAACGTCGGCCTGCGAGAAGTCGGCGCGGGCCTCCCACGTGGCCGTGCGGAACACCACCGCGATGTCCTCTGCACGGGACGGAGACCCACAGCGCCCCATAGCATCCTATGGAGCCCCATAGCATCCTACAGCATCCTAGAGACACCTACAGCATCCTAGAGCATCCTAGAGACACCTACAGCATCCACCTCCCACGTGGCCGTGCGGAACACCACCGCGATGTCCTCTGCACGGGACGGAGACCCACAGCGCCCCATAGCATCCTATGGAGCCCCATAGCATCCTACAGCATCCTAGAGACACCATACAGCATCCTAGAGCATCCTAGAGACACCTACAGCATCCACCATCCCACGTGGCCGTGCGGAACACCACCGCTCTGTCCTCAGCACGGGTCTGAGTCCCTCAGAGCGCCCCATAGCATCCTAGAGCATCCTATGGAGCCCCATAGCATCCTACAGCATCCTAGAGACACCTACAGCATCCACCTCCCACGTGGCCGTGCGGAACACCACCGCGATGTCCTCTGCACGGGACGGAGACCCACAGCGCCCCATAGCACCCCATAGCAGCATCCTACAGCATCCTATGGAGCCCCATAGCATCCTACAGCATCCTAGAGACACCTACAGCATCCACCTCCCACGTGGCCGTGCGGAACACCACCGCGATGTCCTCTGCACGGGACGGAGACCCACAGCGCCCCATAGCATCCTATGGAGCCCCATAGCATCCTACAGCATCCTATGGAGCCCCATAGCATCCTACAGCATCCTAGAGACACCTACAGCATCCACCTCCCACGTGGCCGTGCGGAACACCACCGCGATGTCCTCTGCACGGGACGGAGACCCACAGCGCCCCATAGCGCCCCATAGCATCCTACAGCATCCCATAGCCCCATAGCATCCTACAGCATCCTAGAGACACCTACAGCATCCACCTCCCACGTGGCCGTGCGGAACACCACCGCGATGTCCTCTGCACGGGACGGAGACCCACAGCGCCCCATAGCATCCTATGGAGCCCCATAGCATCCTACAGCATCCTAGAGCATCCTACAGCATCCTAGAGCATCCTATGGAGCCCCATAGCATCCTACAGCATCCTAGAGACACCTACAGCATCCTAGAGCATCCTATGGAGCCCCATAGCATCCTACAGCATCCTAGAGACACCTACAGCATCCACCTCCCACGTGGCCGTGCGGAACACCACCGCGATGTCCTCTGCACGGGACGGAGACCCACAGCGCCCCATAGCATCCTAGCGCCTAGAGCATCCTACAGCATCCTAGAGCATCCTATGGAGCCCCATAGCATCCTACAGCATCCTAGAGCATCCTACAGCATCCTAGAGCATCCTAGAGACACCTACAGCATCCACCTCCCACGTGGCCGTGCGGAACACCACCGCGATGTCCTCTGCACGGGACGGAGACCCACAGCGCCCCATAGCGCCCCATAGCATCCTATGGAGCCCCATAGCATCCTACAGCATCCTAGAGACACCTACAGCATCCACCTCCCACGTGGCCGTGCGGAACACCACCGCGATGTCCTCTGCACGGGACGGAGACCCACAGCGCCCCCATAGCGCCCCATAGCATCCTATAGCATGGAGCCCCATAGCATCCTACAGCATCCTAGAGACACCTACAGCATCCACCTCCCACGTGGCCGTGCGGAACACCACCGCGATGTCCTCTGCACGGGACGGAGACCCACAGCGCCCCCATAGCGCCCCATAGCGCCCCATAGCATCCTACAGCATC
>NW_026636891.1:0-259 GCF_028554395.1 Pezoporus wallicus | reverse complement strand
GAGCCCCATGATTGCATCATAAACCTCATAGAGCCAAATTATAGAGCCCATTATTGCAGAGCCCCATAGAGCCCCATTATAACCCGATCGAACACTTTTACTGTTTAATAGACCCCATTATTGCCTCATAGTGCCCCATTATTGCCTCAGAGAGCCCCATTATTGCCTCAGAGAGCCCCATTATTGCTTCATAGAGCCCCATTATTGCGTCATAGAGCCCCTTTATAACCACATAGAGCCCCAGTATTACCTCATAGAG
>NW_026636890.1:0-2608 GCF_028554395.1 Pezoporus wallicus | reverse complement strand
TATGGGTGTGCTATGTACAATGTGTGTGTGGGATGTACAATGTGTGTGTGCTTTGTGATGTACAATGTGTGTGTGCTATGGGATGTACAATGTGTGTGCTATGGGATGTACAATGTGTGTGTGCTATGGGATGTACAATGTGTGTGTGCTATGGGATGTACAATGTGTGTGTGCTATGGGATGTACAATGTGTGTGTGCTATGGGATGTACAATGTGTGTGTGCTATGGGATGTACAATGTGTGCTATGGGATGTACAATGTGTGTGCTATGGGATGTACAATGTGTGTGTGCTATGGGATGTACAATGTGTGTGTGCTATGGGATGTACAATGTGTGTGTGCTATGGGATGTACAATGTGTGTGTGCTATGGGATGTACAATGTGTGTGTGCTATGGGATGTACAATGTGTGTGTGCTATGGGATGTACAATGTGTGTGTGCTATGGGATGTACAATGTGTGTGTGCTATGGGATGTACAATGTGTGTGTGTGTGTGTACTATGGGTGTGTACAATGTGTGTGTGCTATGTGTGTGTGCTATGGATGTACAATGTGTGTGTGCTATGGGATGTATGGTGTGTGTGTGCTATGGGATGTACAATGTGTGTGTGCTATGGGATGTACAATGTGTGTGTGCTATGGTGTGTGCTATGTACAATGTGTGTGTGCTATGGGATGTACAATGTGTGTGTGCTATGGGATGTACAATGTGTGTGTGCTGTGTGTGTGTGATGTGTACAATGTGTGTGTGCTATGGGATGTACAATGTGTGTGTGCTATGGGATGTACAATGTGTGTGTGCTATGGGATGTACAATGTGTGTGTGCTATGGGATGTACAATGTGTGTGTGCTATGGGATGTACAATGTGTGTGTGCTATGGGATGTACAATGTGTGTGTGCTATATGGGATGTACAATGTGTGTGTGCTATGGGATGTACAATGTGTGTGTGCTATGGGATGTACAATGTGTGTGTGCTTTGGGATGTACAATGTGTGTGTGCTATGGGATGTACAATGTGTGTGTGCTATGGGATGTACAATGTGTGTGTGCTATGGGATGTACAATGTGTGTGTGCTATGGGATGTACAATGTGTGTGTGCTATGGGATGTACAATGTGTGTGCTATTGCTTGTACAGTGTGTGTGTGCTATGGGTTGTACAATGTGTGTGTGCTATGGGATGTACAATGTGTGTGCTATGGGATGTACAATGTGTGTGTGCTATGGGATGTACAATGTGTGTGTGCTATGGGATGTACAATGTGTGTGTGCTATGGGATGTACAATGTGTGTGTGCTATGGGATGTACAATGTGTGTGTGCTTTGGGATGTACAATGTGTGTGTGCTATGGGTGTGCTATGTACAATGTGTGTGTGCTATGGGATGTACAATGTGTGTGTGCTATGGGATGTACAATGTGTGTGTGCTATGGGATGTACAATGTGTGTGTGCTATGGGATGTACAATGTGTGTGTGCTATGGGATGTACAATGTGTGTGTGCTATGGGATGTACAATGTGTGTGTGCTTTGGGATGTACAATGTGTGTGCTATGGGATGTACAATGTGTGTGTGCTATGGGATGTACAATGTGTGTGTGCTATGGGATGTACAATGTGTGTGTGCTATGGTGTGTACAATGTGTGTGTGCTATGGGATGTACAATGTGTGTGTGCTATGGGATGTACAATGTGTGTGTGCTATGGGATGTACAATGTGTGTGTGCTATGGGATGTACAATGTGTGTGTGCTATGGGATGTACAATGTGTGTGTGCTTTGGGATGTACAATGTGTGTGTGCTATGGGATGTACAATGTGTGTGTGCTATGGGATGTACAATGTGTGTGAGCTATGGTATGAAAAATGTGTGTGCTATGGGATGTACAATGTGTGTGTTCTATGGGATGTACAATGTGTGTGTGCTGCTATGGGATGTACAATGTGTGTGTGCTATGGGATGTACAATGTGTGTGCTATGGGATGTACAATGTGTGTGTGCTATGGGTGCTATGTACAATGTGTGTGTGCTATGTGTGTGTGCTATGTACAATGTGTGTGCTATGGGATGTGTGTGTGTGTGCTGTGTGCTGTGGGTGTGTGCTATGTACAATGTGTGTGTGCTATGGGATGTACAATGTGTGTGTGCTATGGGATGTACAATGTGTGTGTGCTATGGGATGTACAATGTGTGTGTGCTATGGGATGTACTATGTGTGCTATGGGATGTACAATGTGTGTGTGCTATGGGATGTACAATGTGTGTGTGCTATGGGATGTACAATGTGTGTGCTATGGGATGTACAATGTGTGTGTGCTATGGGATGTACAATGTGTGTGTGCTATGGGATGTACAATGTGTGTGTGCTATGGGATGTACAATGTGTGTGTGCTATGGGATGTACAATGTGTGTGTGCTATGGGATGTACAATGTGTGCTATGGGATGTACAATGTGTGTGTGCTATGGGATGTACAATGTGTGTGTGCTATGGGATGTACAATGTGTGTGTGCTATGGGATGTACAATGTGTGTGCTATGGGATGTACAATGTGTGTGCTATGGGATGTACAATGTGTGTGTGCTATGGGATGTACAATGTGTG
>NW_026636889.1:0-2602 GCF_028554395.1 Pezoporus wallicus | reverse complement strand
AGGGGTCACCATCATTGCAGTCTCTCCTCGGGTTCATACCTAAAAGTCCATTTGAATCCAAATTCTCAGGTGGTGTCTCTCAGCTGCCCAGCAGCACAGTTAGTACAGCACGAACGTTTGGCCTCTGCTCCCACAGCAGAAGAGCCAGGATTGAAAGCTGGTGCTGGACCTGTTCAGCACACAATCCCTTTTACATTGGTGCATTCATCGTTGCTTTCACTGCTCACTTTCATACAGGAAAAGCATTTGAATGGAATCAGTCCAGAGGCTGCTCTCTGCTGCGCAGCAACACAGTCAGCACAGAATGAACAGTGGCATCTGCTCACACGGCAGAAGGAGCAGCAGGGAAAGCTAGTGCTCTGCTTCTTCAGCACACAAGCAGCTTTGCAACGGGGTCACCATCATTGCAGTCTCTCCTCGGTTTCATACCTAAAAGTCCATTTGAATCCAAATTCTCAGGTGGTGTCTCAGCTGCCCAGCAGCACAGTGAGTACAGCACGAACGTTTGGCCTCTGCTCCCACAGCAGAAGAGCCAGGATTGAAAGCTGGTGCTGGACCTGTTCAGCACACAATCCCTTTTACATTGGTGCCTCCATCGTTGCTTTCACTGCTCACTTTCATACAGGAAAAGCATTTGAATGGAATCAGTCCAGAGCCTGCTCTCTGCTGCGCAGCAACACAGTCAGCACAGAATGAACAGTGGCATCTGCTCACACGGCAGAAGGAGCAGCAGGGAAAGCTAGTGCTCTGCTTCTTCAGCACACAAGCAGCTTTGCAACGGGGTCACCATCATTGCAGTCTCTCCTCGGTTTCATACCTAAAAGTCCATTTGAATCCAAATTCTCAGGTGGTGTCTCTCAGCTGCCCAGCAGCACAGTGAGTACAGCACGAACGTTTGGCCTCTGCTCCCACAGCAGAAGAGCCAGGATTGAAAGCTGGTGCTGGACCTGTTCAGCACACAATCCCTTTTACATTGGTGCATCCATCGTTGCTTTCACTGCTCACATTCATACAGGAAAAGCATTTGAATGGAATCAGTCCAGAGCCTGCTCCCTGCTGGCAGCAACACAGCACAGAATGAACAGTGGCATCTGCTCACACGGCAGAAGGAGCAGCAGGGAAAGCTAGTGCTCTGCTTCTTCAGCACACAAGCAGCTTTGCAACGGGGTCACCATCATTGCAGTCTCTCCTCGGTTTCATACCTAAAAGTCCATTTGAATCCAAATTCTCAGGTGGTGTCTCTCAGCTGCCCAGCAGCACAGTTAGTACAGCACGAACGTTTGGCATCTGCTCCCACAGCAGAAGAGCCAGGATTGAAAGCTGGTGCTGGACCTGTTCAGCACACAATCCCCTTTACATTGGTGCATCCATCGTTGCTTTCACTGCTCACATTCATACAGGAAAAGCATTTGAATGGAATCAGTCCAGAGCCTGCTCTCTGCTGCGCAGCAACACAGTCAGCACAGAATGAACAGTGGCATCTGCTCACACGGCAGAAGGAGCAGCAGGGAAAGCTAGTGCTCTGCTTCTTCAGCACACAAGCAGCTTTGCAACGGGGTCACCATCATTGCAGTCTCTCCTCGGTTTCATACCTAAAAGTCCATTTGAATCCAAATTCTCAGGTGGTGTCTCTCAGCTGCCCAGCAGCACAGTGAGTACAGCACGAACGTTTGGCCTCTGCTCCCACAGCAGAAGAGCCAGGATTGAAAGCTGGTGCTGGACCTGTTCAGCACACAATCCCTTTACATTGGTGCCTCCATCGTTGCTTTCACTGCTCACACTCATACAGGAAAAGCATTTGAATAGAATCCGTCCAGAGCCTGCTCCCTGCTGGCAGCAACACAGTCAGCAGAGAATGAGCAGTGGCATCTGCTCACACGGCAGAAGGAGCAGCAGGGAAAGCTAGTGCTCTGCTTCTTCAGCACACAAGCAGCTTTGCAACGGGGTCACCATCATTGCAGTCTCTCCTCGGTTTCATACCTAAAAGTCCATTTGAATCCAAATTCTCAGGTGGTGTCTCTCAGCTGCCCAGCAGCACAGTTAGTACAGCACGAACGTTTGGCCTCTGCTCCCACAGCAGAAGAGCCAGGATTGAAAGCTGGTGCTGGACCTGTTCAGCACACAATCCCCTTTACATTGGTGCATCCATCGTTGCTTTCACTGCTAACACTCATACAGGAAAAGCATTTGAATGGAATCAGTCCAGAGCCTGCTCCGCTGCGCAGCAACACAGTCAGCACAGAATGAACAGTGGCATCTGCTCACACGGCAGAAGGAGCAGCAGGGAAAGCTAGTGCTCTGCTTCTTCAGCACACAAGCAGCTTTGCAACGGGGTCACCATCATTGCAGTCTCTCCTCGGTTTCATACCTAAAAGTCCATTTGAATCCAAATTCTCAGGTGGTGTCTCTCAGCTGCCCAGCAGCACAGTGAGTACAGCACGAACGTTTGGCCTCTGCTCCCACAGCAGAAGAGCCAGGATTGAAAGCTGGTGCTGGACCTGTTCAGCACACAATCCCCTTTACATTGGTGCCTCCATCGTTGCTTTCACTGCTAACACTCATACAGGAAAAGCATTTGAATGGAATCAGTCCAGAGCCTGCC
>NW_026636888.1:0-2612 GCF_028554395.1 Pezoporus wallicus | reverse complement strand
ATGAAGATGGCACAAGGATCTGTGTGAAATACGATTGCATGCTGTGGTGGGTAACTTCTTCCAGGCAGACAGGGCTGCCTTCACAGCACTCTGTGAGCATGTAACATAGCAGGCTGTAAGGTACTTTGGCATTTTGGAGCTAATAGGCGTGCAGCACCTCAGAATCACGCAGTGGGTTCATGTTTCAGCTTAGCAGAAGCACAGCTCTTTAGGAAAATAATGAAAAAGAAAGAGGCAGTGTTGAGACAGGATAAATAAGGAGATAAATCACTTTGCAATACAATGCAAGCCAAAACCTGAAAATAAACAATTACTTTAAATCATATCATAAACATCACATTTATACAATTGATCCACGTGTAAATTAGCCAATTAATTCTGAATTGGAACACTAATGAAATAATAATTATCTGTTTGTAATGGAATGGTACGACAAATAAAGAAAGACTGCATTTCTGTGATCTTCGTTCAGTTACGTATTGCTTCTCCATGGGTCAATGTCTCCATGGGTCCCTGGTTCCATGGGTCAATGTCTCCATGGGTCAATGTCTCCATGGGTCAATGTCTCCATGGGTCAATGGTTCCATGGGTCAATGTCTCCATGGGTCAATGTCTCCATGGGTCAATGTCTCCATGGGTCCCTGGCTCCATGGGTCAATGTCTCCATGGGTCCCTGGTTCCATGGGTCAATGTCTCCATGGGTCAAGGGTTCCATGGGTCATGTCTCCATGGGTCAATGTCTCCATGGGTCAATGTCTCCATGGGTCCCTGGTTCCATGGGTCAATGTCTCCATGGGTCAATGGTTCCATGGGTCAATGGCTCCATGGGTCAATGTCTCCATGGGTCAATGTCTCCATGGGTCAATGGTTCCATGGGTCAATGTCTCCATGGGTCAATGTCTCCATGGGTCAATGTCTCCATGGGTCAATGTCTCCATGGGTCAATGGCTGGGTCAATGGCTCCATGGGTCAATGTCTCCATGGGTCAATGTCTCCATGGGTCAATGGCTCCATGGGTCAATGTCTCCATGGGTCCCTGGCTCCAAATGTCTCCATGGGTCAATGTCTCCATGGGTCAATGTCTCCATGGGTCAATGGCCCCATGGGTCAATGTCTCCATGGGTCAATGGCCCCATGGGTCAATGTCTCCATGGGTCAATGGCTCCATGGGTCAATGTCTCCATGGGTCAATGTCTCCATGGGTCAATGGTTCCATGGGTCAATGGTTCCATGGGTCAATGTCTCCATGGGTCAATGGTTCCATGGGTCAATGTCTCCATGGGTCAATGGTTCCATGGGTCAATGGTTCCATGGGTCAATGTCTCCATGGGTCAATGGTTCCATGGGTCAATGGCCCCATGGGTCAATGTCTCCATGGGTCAATGTCTCCATGGGTCAATGTCTCCATGGGTCAATGGCCCCATGGGTCCCTGCGCCCCCCATGTCCCCCCCAGGCCCTGCTCGTGTTCGTGGCTCTCTCCCTGTGCCGGGATGAGCTCCGCTGGCTCCTGCTTCACTGCGGGGGGGGGGCTCGGGGCAAGGCCCCGGAGGAGCCCCCGGACGGGTAAGGACCGGGCCCCCCCCGCCCCCCAACCTCCCCCAGTGCCCCCCAAGTGTGGGGCTGGCGCTGAGCGGGCTCTGCCCCAGGCGGGTCCCCGAGCTCCTGCTCCTGGTGCTGCGGCTGCGGGCGCTGGTGCGGGGCCACGCGGGGCTCCTGCGGCGCCACCACGGGGGGGTCCTGGCGCGCTGCGAGGCCCCGCGGATCAGCGACATCGTCCAGGTGGGGGAGGGGGGGGCGCTCCCATCCCCAGCCCCCACCCCCACCCCCCCCATCCCCATCCCCCCCCCATCCCCCTCCATCCCCATCCCCATCCTCAACCCCACCCCCACCCCCATCCCATTCAACCTCCATCCCCCCCCACCCCCACCCCATCCCCATCCCATCCCCATTCCCCCCCATCCCCATCCCTGCCCCATCCCCACCCCACCCCCCCCTCATCCCCATCCCCACCCCACCCCCCCCATCCCCATCCCCACCCCCCCACCGCCCCCATCCCCACCCCAACCCCCACCCCCATCCCACCCCACCCCCATCCCCATCCCCATCCCCCCCATCCCCATCCCAACCCCACCCCCACCCCTGCTCCATCCCATCCCCATCCCCATACCCAGCCCCCCATCCCAACCCCATCCCAATCCCCCCCCATCCCGATCCCATTCCCGTTTCCCCAGGACCTCTCCGTGTGTCCCGAGGAGGAATCCCTCATCCTCTCGTCCTTCGTCACCTCCCTCTCGGCGCTCCCACTTCATGACAGTATGGACCCCATTGTGCCCCATATGGACCCCATTGTGCCCCATATGGACCCCATTGTGCCCCCATATGGACCCCATTGTGCCCCATATGGACCCCATTGTGCCCCCATATGGACCCCACTTGTGCCCCCATATGGACCCCACTGTGCCCCATATGGACCCCATTGTGCCCCATATGGACCCCATTGTGCCCCATATGGACCCCATATGGACCCCATTGTGCCCCCATATGGACCCCATTGTGCCCCATATGGACCCCATTGTGCCCCCATATGGACCCCATTGTGCCCCATATGGAC
>NW_026636886.1:0-2576 GCF_028554395.1 Pezoporus wallicus | reverse complement strand
TGCACCGTATTTGCCACTGCTTCGCACTCACCTGGAAACTTGGACAACAACGCCAGACGCTTCCTGGGATGTTCAAGTGTTTAATAAGAGCTAGAGGAAGGTTTCTGGGTGATAAGTGGAGCCTTCTGATCCCACAGGGTCAGCGAGTGGCCCTGCTGCTGGCCCGGCTCCTTTGGCCACTGCTGGTGTCGCTTTCGAGCATCACTGGCAGAGCAGCTTCTTGGCGGGTGCAGAGGAGTTCTTGGATCTCCTGGGCTTCCTCTTGTGAGGGCACTGGGTTTGGTATATTCAACCCAGTATACCATTTCACTTCTTGGTAGCAAGGCCATATTGCCATCTTCCTTTCAATTTTGTGTCCACCAGGACCCTCACACCCTATTCTGCAAAGCTGCTTTCCAAACAGTTATTACCCAACATTTCCCGGTTCGTGAAGCTTTTTGTTCGCAGGTTAGGCTCCTTGCACTTGCTCTTCTTGAACCTTTGCAGTTCTTGTCAGCCTGTTTCTCCAGCCTGTCGAGAAGGAGATGCAAGAGAAGGGAAGCAGGAGTATTAACAGAGAAGCAGGAGTTACCCATTTCTTTTGTCTCCACTTTGCTCTTTAGAGTTGGGGAAAAAAATCTCTTTGCTGGAAAGACAGAGAGCAGCCTGCATGCTGGTGACTGGCCTAGAGGCTCCAGCTCTGGCGATGGATAACGCATGCTAGTGGAGCCCGAGGGCAGGCTAACCACGGGTGCAAGCATTGTCAGTGGCAATTCTAGCTTGAAGGATGGAGGAAAATGCGCAGGGCTTGCAGTCGACTGTTCCATCGTCACTCAGGTCAAGCACCTCTTATCTCAGAAGTGAGTTATGAGTGGTGACGGATGCAGGAGCCAGCCCTTGGCATGTGCATTTAACACTATTTTGGGAATCTTATTGTGACCCCTTGAGCTCACCTGCAGCTGCACACTCTGTGCCCCTTGGGTTGCTCCCAAGAGAGGAACCGTGAGTCTAAGGAGAGAGAATTCAGGGTTAACCACCCTAAATGGAGAGGGTAATGCCACACAAGGAGGTGTGAATCTCTTCTGTCAACAGCTCTCACCTTCATAAAGCGTGCCAAGGTTATGTGCAGCTGCCCCACGTGTGGCTCCAGCATCCTCCCTGGCTCTGGGACATTAATGAGCGAAAGGCGACAGTGCCATTGCCATTGCCATTCTGCTCCCGTGCTTCCTCCCACTGCATCCCCACCGTTCATGAATCCCCATGCACAGGGGAGAGTCAGGAAGGGGGCATTTTTTGTCATGGTAGCTTAGATATTTGCTTTTCCCGTGGAGAAAAAAATAAAAATACTCCTTGAAATAACATTTTGAGGTTCTTCTAAATGTTACACGCCGGGCGACCTTTCAGAGGCCAGGCTTAGGGGTTTATTAGGCCAGGACTCGCAGCAGCTGCAGGCCAATCCTGCTCCCCAAGGGCTGGATCCAAAAAGCACTGAAACATCAATCTTCATGTCTGCAACAGTCAGGGACGGAGCTCCAGGGTTTCCACCCTTGCTGCAACGATGCACCCTCGGCTGTGTCTCCTGTACGCGCTGCCCTGTGCACCATGAGGTGGCGTAAGGAGCGTGGTTACCACCAGAGTTTGGCTTCTCAGAGCATACACGCAGCCACTGAAGGTGTCAGGGAAGCACCAGCC
The DNA here is from genome assembly GCF_028554395.1 of Pezoporus wallicus. Taxonomy (NCBI): domain Eukaryota; kingdom Metazoa; phylum Chordata; class Aves; order Psittaciformes; family Psittacidae; genus Pezoporus; species Pezoporus wallicus. Next base: position 905 of record NW_026636886.1, on the reverse strand, counting down.
ATGCCATACATCCCACTGGGATGCAGGGGATGACGTGGATTTACACAGAGTCACAGCAGTCCTGGCTCTGCAGAGCCCAGCTGGTGCCGTGGATGCAGACATCCTGGACATTCCTGACCAGCACAGGATTCTGAGGAAGGCAGAGGTTATGGCTAGGGGATACAAAGAGGAATGGTCCATACAGACAAGGCTTTTCTGTTGGGAGGCGATGGAGGCACAGGGCACTTGCCCTGTTTCCCAGCTCTGCTCCCACTACAGATGGCTACGAGGAATAGGATTCCCAGTGTCAGGCAATAGTTACAGTGGCAGCTGTAAAGCCTGTGTGATGAGATCGCCCTTCCTTCCATGGCTCTGTCTATAATTAAGCTGGGAATGGGGTTTCCTAAATGCACTGCCCCAACTGGGAAATTTCTGGAGTGATTGCCGGCTGGATTTGAGCAAGAATTCCATGACATTTCCACACTCCCTGGCATCCTTCCCCCAGCCAGCAGCAGCACACTTAGGAGCCTCTGTATATGAATCCAGACCTATACTGGGCAATTATTAATTTTGTTAAAACTATATTCCAATCCCTTTCAAAGGCAGGACAAGACGTTAATATCCACTGAAGGGGGAACACCGTGACACCCGCTCTGACACTCCAATGGGTTTTTCCCTGATACGAAATACCTCCTGGAAAACATCCTGCCTTTGTGGCATGTCATTCCTGGGGTTTTTACTGGAGGTCGGGAGACAGTGAAAGCAAATAACACAAGCAGAGGCTCCAAGGCAGTGCTGAGCAAGCTGGGAGGCCTGCACATACCTGGGGCTGGGCTGATGTTTGAGGTGGTTACTTCAGCCCTCTCACTATGGGCAAAATTTCACTCCACATTTCCCTCCACAAACCAACAATGGAAAAATGTCTG
>NW_026636885.1:0-2606 GCF_028554395.1 Pezoporus wallicus | reverse complement strand
CCCCCCATTCACCCCCCATTCACACACCCCCATTCATTCCCCCCATTCACCCCCCCCATTCACCCCCCCCATTCACTCCCCCCCCATTCACCACCCATTCATTTCCCCCCATTCACCCCATTCCCCCCATTCCCCCATTCCCCACCCCCATTCACCCCCCCATTCACACACCCCCATTCATTCCCCCCCATTCACCCCCCCATTCACCCACCCCCCATTCATTCCCCCCCCCCCCATTCACACACCACCTCCCCCATTCATCCCCCCCCGGTTCCCACGCTCACCCCGCCACCTTGCAGTTCCCCGCCCCCCCCGGCCATGCCCGGCAGTGGCCGGGATCCGCCAGGAGCCGCACGGGGCTCAGCGCCCCCCCCCCAAAGTAGGGCCCGGCGGGGCTGAGCACGGCGAACAACAGCGCCTGCGCGGGAGGGGAAACCCCCAGCGCCGCCTGCGGGGGGCGCCACCGCCACATGGAACAGCCGGAACGGGGGGGAGGGATGGGGACAGAGAGAGAGAGACATGTACATACATGAACTTACATACATACATGTACATACGTGTGCTTACATACATGTACATACATGAACTTACATACATACATGTACATACGTGTGCTTACATACATGTACATACATGAACTTACATACATGTACATACATGAACTTACATACATACATGTACATACGTGTGCTTACATACATGTACATACATGAACTTACATACATGTACATACATGAACTTACATACATGTACATACATGAACTTACATACATGTACATACATGAACTTACATACATGTACATACGTGTGCTTACATACATGTACATACATGAACTTACATACATGTACATACGTGTGCTTACATACATGTACATACATGGACTTACATACATGTACATACATGAACTTACATACATACATGTACATACGTGTGCTTACATACATGTACATACATGAACTTACATACATACATGTACATACGTGTGTTACATACATGTACATACATGAACTTACATACATACATGTACATACGTGTGCTTACATACATGTACATACATGAACTTACATACATGTACATACATGAACTTACATACATGTACATACATGAACATACATACATGTACATACATGAACTTACATACATGTACATACATGAACTTACATACATACATGTACATACGTGTGCTTACATACATGTACATACATGTACATACGTGTGCTTACATACATGTACATACATGTACATACGTGTGCTTACATACATGTACATACATGTACATACGTGTGCTTACATACATGTACATACATATACATACGTGTGCTTACATACATGTACATACATGAACTTACATACATACATGTACATACGTGTGCTTACATACATGTACATACATGAACTTACATACATGTACATACATGAACTTACATACATGTACATACATGAACTTACATACATGTACATACATGAACATACATACATACATGTACATACGTGTGCTTACATACATGTACATACATGAACATACATACATACATGTACATACGTGTGCTTACATACATGTACATACATGAACTTACATACATGTACATACATGAACATACATACATACATGTACATACGTGTGCTTACATACATGTACATACATGAACATACATACATACATGTACATACGTGTGCTTACATACATGTACATACATGGACTTACATACATGTACATACATGAACTTACATACATGTACATACATGAACATACATACATGTACATACATGAACTTACATACATGTACATACATGAACTTACATACATACATGTACATACGTGTGCTTACATACATGTACATACATGAACTTACATACATACATGTACATACGTGTGCTTACATACATGTACATACATGAACTTACATACATACATGTACATACGTGTGCTTACATACATGTACATACATGGACTTACATACATGTACATACATGTGCTTACATACATGTACATACATGGACTTACATACATGTACATACATGTGCTTACATACATGTACATACATGGACTTACATACATGAGCTTACATGTACATATGTGTACTTACATGGACTTACATACATGTACATACATGAACTTACATACATACATGTACATACATGTGCTTACATACATACATGTACATACATGTACATGTACTTACATACATACATGTACATACGTGTTCTTGCATACATACATGTACAAACATGTACTTACGTGTACATACATGTACTTACATACATGTGCTTACATACATACATGTACATATATGTACTTACATACATACATGTACATACGTGTACTTACATGTACTTACATACATACATGTACATACATGAACTTACATACATGTACATAATGTACTTACATACATACATGTACATATATGTGCTTACATACATACATGTACATATATGTACTTACATATACATACATGTACATACATACATATATGCACTTACATGTACATACATGTACTTACATGTACATACATGTACTTACATACATACATGTACTTACATATATACACGTACATACATGTACTTACATGTACATACATGTACTTACATACATGTACATACA